>NC_140585.1:315597430-315602430 GCF_964204655.1 Triturus cristatus
CGAACCTATCCTCAAAAGCAGTAATTCCCACAAACTGCAATAGAAAGTTGAAATGGTACAAAGTATCATGTCACGAGGATATCTTAGATTCCATAAACACCCAAGTGGCAACTAAGGCTGCAGAATTTGCTCTCCTTAATATTATGAAGGTAGAGACACATTGTGCAGACTTTAACAATACTTATAAAGCCTTTATTGAGGATATAGGCTCCCATTTTAAAATAAAAAGATCAAAGGCTGGCATAAAGTTTCCAACCAAGAGAGGCAATCCATGGTACACCACCGAATGCAGAACTCGAAGAAAGGCGATCTCTCTTGCCCTTCGTAAAAGAGATTCTGCAGCAGCTAGGTTGGCCAGACAAGCCTACAAAAAATCCATAGTAGAGGCTAAACGGATCTGGGAGGAGGATCACTGGCAAGCGCTAAAGAACGCAGCCTTTTTAAAAGATTCTAGTACCTTTCTATACTTTAATAACTCAATTAACCAGAAGAGACTCTGACCCACTACCCAACCATATAACCAAGCAGCAGTGGTCTGCACACTTCTCCAAACTATATTGTAATGAGGTAGAGCTCGACCGCCCTGCGATTGCCAACCCTGACCACAACTATATTTTGCCGCAGCCTGACCCAACAGATCTCTTTACCCTTACGGAGGTTCAGATCGCCATTAAAAGCATAGCACCTGGGAAGGCAGCAGGCCCAGATGGCCTCCCAGGAGGTCTGATCCTCCATAACCCCTTAGTATGGGCAAATCTTATTTTTAACATGATGAACCTCTTGTTATGTGGTCACACAGTCCCAGACTCTTGGAAGGGTGCTGAGGTGGTCACAATCTATAAGAAGGGGGCGAGAGAGGACCCTGCCAACTATAGACCGATAAGTCTAATTGATGTCATCCAAAAGGTGGTTGGCAGGGTCCTTAACTCACGTTTGGGGACCTGGTTGGAAGAGGGAAACATCCTAACTCATTTACAAGCTGGCTTCAGGAAGAAAGTAGGTACTATGGACCAAGTGTTCAGATTCGTAGCCACTTATTGGAAGACCATTCTGATTGGTGGGGGATCTTTATACTTGGCCTTCATTGACCTCAAAACTGCTTTCGACCTCGTCCCTCGGGTTAAATTGTGGCAGGTTTTATATGAAATGGGGCTACCACGATATCTTTTGGAGTTTATTAAAAGATTGCATGATGGTACATACGCAAGAATTAGATGGGGATCCGAAGGACAACTGACTGATCGAATCCCTGTCCAGAGGGGGGTCCGCCAGGGATGTGTGATGGCTCCGACTTTGTTCTCCCTCTTTATCAATGGGGTGGCAGACCATTTGAGGGAGGACTCAGCGGATGCACCATCCCTGGCGGGGGAAAAAACACCTACCCTCTTCTTTGCAGATGACACGCTCCTCATGTCCAAAACTCCTATGGGCCTCCAGAAACTGCTTGATAGGTTTAGTGCCTTTTGCGATAATCGTGGTCTTACTGTTAATACCACTAAGACCAAATTGATGGTATTAACTGGAAACAAAAAACGTAAGAAAATCAATATCGCATTAAATGGCACCCCGCTCGAGGAAGTAGATGCCTTTGACTATCTAGGGGTCAGGATTAATTCCAAAATGAAATGGGACCCCCACATCATTAAGATGTCTTTCTTTAAATTTTAAGAGAGTAACAGGAGCAATACTTAAAGATCACCGTCTATCCTCCACTAAACCTATTAGCCCGGCGCTATTAGTATATGAGGGTAAGGCAGTGTCTGCCGCTTCTTACGGCTCTGAATTATGGGGATTTGAAAGAGTTATTAACTTAGTCACAGCAGAACACAAATTTTTGAGAGAGCTTGTGGGCCTTCCACTCTCCACTCCTCTTAAACCTTTATTTTACGATTTGGGACGCCATTCTATTAAAGATATCCTTGGGCTTCGCCCCCTATTATTTTGGGTTCGTCTTAGAAGGACCCCGGAACTCAGTAATTACGCCGCGGTCCTTGATGAACTCATTGCTTTAAATGGTTTTGGAGTAATATCATGGTTGAAAAACTTAAGGGACCTGGTACTCAGCTTGGGGCTAAAAGAAGAATGGCTCTTACAGCAGCCCCCGCAAAAAGACATCATTAAGAAACTATACTGGGCAAACATAGATGCAGCGGTCTTGAAAAACCCCAAGCTGGGCTCCCCAACTGATACATTCTTGATTTGTAAGCCAAAACCAAAGTGGGAACCATCTTTTGACTTTATCTCCTCACCAAGGGATAGAGCTTTGTTTTTTAAAATGAGGCTAGGTATCTTACCCCTAAACGCTTTCACAATAGGCTGGAAAAATCATAAACCCCACCACACAACCTGCCCGGGATGCTCTAACCCCACTGAATCATTCGGCCACTTCCTGTTCGCCTGTAAAGCATATAGGACGCCCAGAAAACGTTGCTTGAGCCCAGTTTGTAGAGATCTGGGAACTAGGCAGTCGTCAGTGGCCCTCCGTATCCTAACAACGGATACCACATCCTTATTGGTAATTTGTGGGGTGGCTAAATATCTTGGGAAAGCATGGCAAATACGAACTAAGCTTGTCGTACCAAGTAGCTCTGGGCTGTAATTCTATGTAATTTTACCACTATACGAAATACCCTCTCTACATTTGATGTGTTCCCCCTTGCTGTGCTTTTGGATATCCGTTTTCACCTAAGCCCTTTATGTTCTCATTTATTGTCTATGTATTTTTAGCTTTTTAAAGAAAACTATGCATATTTGTATATGTCTTTTTACTAATTTTATGGTTCTATTTATGTTGTATTGTATTCACTTTTATGATACATTGCTATCGAATAAAGTATTCAATCACACACACACCTATATATACACACACACACCTATATATTGTCAAGAATTCCTGTCATACAAGGGAAACACGCCCTTATGTAAACAGGAGAGCTGTTACATAACTCAAGGGAAACACGCCCTTATGTAAACAGGAGAGCTGTTACATAACTCAAGGGAAACACGCCCTTATGTAAACAGGAGAGCTGTTACATAACTCAAGGAAAACACGCCCTATAAAGGGAGGAACCGGGAGGTACAAGGCTGTCGGATATTGTGTTTACACCAACGTACCTGCTTCGTGAAGAGCAGTGTTCCGGAGTGGTGCTCCAGTAAGGCAAGAACGGAGGTAGGTCGAGTCGTTACTCCCTGGGCCGTGTCTTGCCCCATCGTCACCTGTGAAGGACCCGGAAGCTCTACCGGTCAACCATTGAGCTTCGCTTTTTGACTCGGCTGAGTCCAAGCGCAGTGGCGCTTTTGCTGGTTGGAGTCGTAACTCCCAGCCCGACCAGAGACACAGGGACTGCCAGCTGTAACGCACACCAGGAGGTGTTTGCCGCGTTACAGACTCGGAAGTCCACAGGATCGATCGAGCGGCTGCTCTCGGTTCAGTCTTCTTGCTTGTGATTGGGGTATCGGTGACGCATCACCAGGAGGTGACTCCGCGTCCCGGTGCAGTCTGAGGAAGAGGTTGAGCGGCTGCTCCCTTCAGGTAGAAACCCCGGCTGGGTGTTTCCCTGACTCCTCGATTCTCCCCAACACTCTTCGTGCCCCTCACAGCCTACCGATTGGCATTGTCGGCCATTTCATTTCTGCCCTCTGTTGGCATACGCCGGGATCGGCGTATATGCAGAGGACGGTTAGGACCATCCGTGCTGTGGGCTGGTAACGTACTTAGCCTGGAGGATTCCAGTGACTATAACTTTTGTTTGTTCTTTGTATTTTATTTGCCTTCATTAAAAGAACTAACCCTTCACAAGTGGTTGCGTCCTCATTGTCGTGTCTGTTAAACGATCCTGAGACGTTCAGGGCGTTACAAATATATATATATTCACTGAAAAAACCATAGGTTTCACACACGTTATAGTTAGGAATTAGCATTTAAAAAACCTTGCAAATTCAGTGAAAAAACCATAGGTTTCCCACATGTTATAGTTAGCTGGACATTTTACTGATAAAAAACCAATGAAATTCCCCCGTTATAGTTAGTGCAGGCAACTATAACTCACGCGACCGCAATCCTCTGCTGATGCTAATACTGTATTTAGACAATTATTTGCCCATGTCTTCTTCCATTAAATTTTAGCTATACATATATTACAAATATTTTTTTTTCATAAAGACACATATGTCATCAGCAGAGGATTGCGGTCGCGTGAGTTATAGTTGCCTGCACTAACTATAACGGGGGAATTTCATTGGTTTTTTATCAGTAAAATGTCCAGCTAACTATAACATGTGTGAAACCTATGGTTTTTTCACTGAATTTGCAAGGTTTTTTAAATGCTAATTCCTAACTATAACGTGTGTGAAACCCATGGTTTTTTCAGTGAATTTGTACGTTTTTTTAAATGCTAAGTTACTTTACGCCATTCGTGGCGTGCGCGCCCACTTAACGCAGTTCGTTCCGTGCGCGCACAGTGAGCACGCGGTGCGCTTTGCGCACCGCGCGCCCACTTTCCGCAGTTAGTGCCGTGGATGGGCAATGTACGCACGATGCGCTTCGCGCACCGTGCGCACATGGAGGACATAATATGCGCTTCGTTGTGCAAGGTAAGCTTTTAAATTTTTTCAAATAGTCTATATGCCCTTCGGGCACCATTTGCACACGGGGTAGTGAGAGAGTGGATACATTTTTTTTTTTTTACCGTACGCGTACGGTAAGCGTAATCGGCGATTTTTCGTAAAAAAAAAAAAATGTATTTTTGGCCTTGGGGGATCTTTGGGGACACATTAATCAAGGCTAGGTGGTTAGGAGCTGTCTAAACAGCCCCTTTACATGTTTTTTGCCTTTGTTTTTCCTCCAACCCTCAGAGTGCGAGAGAGAAAATGGCGGCCGCCGCTTCCTGGTTTCGAACGATTCGAATGTTTACTAAGATCTAACAGCCAATCAGAATCGCGCTCGCGCACGGCACCGTACGCGTACGGTAAGCTTACCGTAAGCGCACGGTAAGCGCACC
>NC_140585.1:315604930-315624930 GCF_964204655.1 Triturus cristatus
TTCAAGTGCCTTAAAAAATGCTTGCCTTCCAGCACGATCACAAGGGAGGAACTCCACTGTGAATCCCTTCCTCGCGCTCACGATGTTGGCTGTAGTAGCTTCTCCTTCAATAGGCACGTGAGAGCAAGTGGGTCATGCTCCCGATTAAACATCCAGCACATCTCCTCCGAGCAAAGGAGCCCCCGACCCTGCAGGGCGGCCTCACGGACAATGGGCACGGAGCAGCCCACCAATTGAACACAAACAAGATGTGAGGCCCAATACTGGAAGTATCGCATTTATTTGAGGCACAGCAGCACACAAAAGCTTCCATCACCTTACGCGTTTCAGCGTTCAATGCCGCCTTGATCACAGGTGGAAACAATGTCTTTGCATAATGCGAACGTGCGTTGCTTAAAAAGTCAAAGTCACATGACTAGTCCTTGAAAATACATTTCCCATAATGCAGGTCAAATTCATGTAATGTTCAGGTAAATCCTCGTTTAAATGCACCTGCATAATGTTGGTGTGGACAAATAAATGGGAAAGTCATGTTCGGAATAATAATTGCGCAGTGCTCAAAATGTTTTCAAGTGCCTTAAAAAATGCTTGCCTTCCAGCACGATCACAAGGGAGGAACTCCACTGTGAATCCCTTCCTCGCGCTCACGATGTTGGCTGTAGTAGCTTCTCCTTCAATAGGCACGTGAGAGCAAGTGGGTCATGCTCCCGATTAAACATCCAGCACATCTCCTCCGAGCAAAGGAGCCCCCGACCCTGCAGGGCGGCCTCACGGACAATGGGCACGGAGCAGCCCACCAATTGAACACAAACAAGATGTGAGGCCCAATACTGGAAGTATCGCATTTATTTGAGGCACAGCAGCACACAAAAGCTTCCATCACCTTACGCGTTTCAGCGTTCAATGCCGCCTTGATCACAGGTGGAAACAATGTCTTTGCATAATGCGAACGTGCGTTGCTTAAAAAGTCAAAGTCACATGACTAGTCCTTGAAAATACATTTCCCATAATGCAGGTCAAATTCATGTAATGTTCAGGTAAATCCTCGTTTAAATGCACCTGCATAATGTTGGTGTGGACAAATAAATGGGAAAGTCATGTTCGGAATAATAATTGCGCAGTGCTCAAAATGTTTTCAAGTGCCTTAAAAAATGCTTGCCTTCCAGCACGATCACAAGGGAGGAACTCCACTGTGAATCCCTTCCTCGCGCTCACGATGTTGGCTGTAGTAGCTTCTCCTTCAATAGGCACGTGAGAGCAAGTGGGTCATGCTCCCGATTAAACATCCAGCACATCTCCTCCGAGCAAAGGAGCCCCCGACCCTGCAGGGCGGCCTCACGGACAATGGGCACGGAGCAGCCCACCAATTGAACACAAACAAGATGTGAGGCCCAATACTGGAAGTATCGCATTTATTTGAGGCACAGCAGCACACAAAAGCTTCCATCACCTTACGCGTTTCAGCGTTCAATGCCGCCTTGATCACAGGTGGAAACAATGTCTTTGCATAATGCGAACGTGCGTTGCTTAAAAAGTCAAAGTCACATGACTAGTCCTTGAAAATACATTTCCCATAATGCAGGTCAAATTCATGTAATGTTCAGGTAAATCCTCGTTTAAATGCACCTGCATAATGTTGGTGTGGACAAATAAATGGGAAAGTCATGTTCGGAATAATAATTGCGCAGTGCTCAAAATGTTTTCAAGTGCCTTAAAAAATGCTTGCCTTCCAGCACGATCACAAGGGAGGAACTCCACTGTGAATCCCTTCCTCGCGCTCACGATGTTGGCTGTAGTAGCTTCTCCTTCAATAGGCACGTGAGAGCAAGTGGGTCATGCTCCCGATTAAACATCCAGCACATCTCCTCCGAGCAAAGGAGCCCCCGACCCTGCAGGGCGGCCTCACGGACAATGGGCACGGAGCAGCCCACCAATTGAACACAAACAAGATGTGAGGCCCAATACTGGAAGTATCGCATTTATTTGAGGCACAGCAGCACACAAAAGCTTCCATCACCTTACGCGTTTCAGCGTTCAATGCCGCCTTGATCACAGGTGGAAACAATGTCTTTGCATAATGCGAACGTGCGTTGCTTAAAAAGTCAAAGTCACATGACTAGTCCTTGAAAATACATTTCCCATAATGCAGGTCAAATTCATGTAATGTTCAGGTAAATCCTCGTTTAAATGCACCTGCATAATGTTGGTGTGGACAAATAAATGGGAAAGTCATGTTCGGAATAATAATTGCGCAGTGCTCAAAATGTTTTCAAGTGCCTTAAAAAATGCTTGCCTTCCAGCACGATCACAAGGGAGGAACTCCACTGTGAATCCCTTCCTCGCGCTCACGATGTTGGCTGTAGTAGCTTCTCCTTCAATAGGCACGTGAGAGCAAGTGGGTCATGCTCCCGATTAAACATCCAGCACATCTCCTCCGAGCAAAGGAGCCCCCGACCCTGCAGGGCGGCCTCACGGACAATGGGCACGGAGCAGCCCACCAATTGAACACAAACAAGATGTGAGGCCCAATACTGGAAGTATCGCATTTATTTGAGGCACAGCAGCACACAAAAGCTTCCATCACCTTACGCGTTTCAGCGTTCAATGCCGCCTTGATCACAGGTGGAAACAATGTCTTTGCATAATGCGAACGTGCGTTGCTTAAAAAGTCAAAGTCACATGACTAGTCCTTGAAAATACATTTCCCATAATGCAGGTCAAATTCATGTAATGTTCAGGTAAATCCTCGTTTAAATGCACCTGCATAATGTTGGTGTGGACAAATAAATGGGAAAGTCATGTTCGGAATAATAATTGCGCAGTGCTCAAAATGTTTTCAAGTGCCTTAAAAAATGCTTGCCTTCCAGCACGATCACAAGGGAGGAACTCCACTGTGAATCCCTTCCTCGCGCTCACGATGTTGGCTGTAGTAGCTTCTCCTTCAATAGGCACGTGAGAGCAAGTGGGTCATGCTCCCGATTAAACATCCAGCACATCTCCTCCGAGCAAAGGAGCCCCCGACCCTGCAGGGCGGCCTCACGGACAATGGGCACGGAGCAGCCCACCAATTGAACACAAACAAGATGTGAGGCCCAATACTGGAAGTATCGCATTTATTTGAGGCACAGCAGCACACAAAAGCTTCCATCACCTTACGCGTTTCAGCGTTCAATGCCGCCTTGATCACAGGTGGAAACAATGTCTTTGCATAATGCGAACGTGCGTTGCTTAAAAAGTCAAAGTCACATGACTAGTCCTTGAAAATACATTTCCCATAATGCAGGTCAAATTCATGTAATGTTCAGGTAAATCCTCGTTTAAATGCACCTGCATAATGTTGGTGTGGACAAATAAATGGGAAAGTCATGTTCGGAATAATAATTGCGCAGTGCTCAAAATGTTTTCAAGTGCCTTAAAAAATGCTTGCCTTCCAGCACGATCACAAGGGAGGAACTCCACTGTGAATCCCTTCCTCGCGCTCACGATGTTGGCTGTAGTAGCTTCTCCTTCAATAGGCACGTGAGAGCAAGTGGGTCATGCTCCCGATTAAACATCCAGCACATCTCCTCCGAGCAAAGGAGCCCCCGACCCTGCAGGGCGGCCTCACGGACAATGGGCACGGAGCAGCCCACCAATTGAACACAAACAAGATGTGAGGCCCAATACTGGAAGTATCGCATTTATTTGAGGCACAGCAGCACACAAAAGCTTCCATCACCTTACGCGTTTCAGCGTTCAATGCCGCCTTGATCACAGGTGGAAACAATGTCTTTGCATAATGCGAACGTGCGTTGCTTAAAAAGTCAAAGTCACATGACTAGTCCTTGAAAATACATTTCCCATAATGCAGGTCAAATTCATGTAATGTTCAGGTAAATCCTCGTTTAAATGCACCTGCATAATGTTGGTGTGGACAAATAAATGGGAAAGTCATGTTCGGAATAATAATTGCGCAGTGCTCAAAATGTTTTCAAGTGCCTTAAAAAATGCTTGCCTTCCAGCACGATCACAAGGGAGGAACTCCACTGTGAATCCCTTCCTCGCGCTCACGATGTTGGCTGTAGTAGCTTCTCCTTCAATAGGCACGTGAGAGCAAGTGGGTCATGCTCCCGATTAAACATCCAGCACATCTCCTCCGAGCAAAGGAGCCCCCGACCCTGCAGGGCGGCCTCACGGACAATGGGCACGGAGCAGCCCACCAATTGAACACAAACAAGATGTGAGGCCCAATACTGGAAGTATCGCATTTATTTGAGGCACAGCAGCACACAAAAGCTTCCATCACCTTACGCGTTTCAGCGTTCAATGCCGCCTTGATCACAGGTGGAAACAATGTCTTTGCATAATGCGAACGTGCGTTGCTTAAAAAGTCAAAGTCACATGACTAGTCCTTGAAAATACATTTCCCATAATGCAGGTCAAATTCATGTAATGTTCAGGTAAATCCTCGTTTAAATGCACCTGCATAATGTTGGTGTGGACAAATAAATGGGAAAGTCATGTTCGGAATAATAATTGCGCAGTGCTCAAAATGTTTTCAAGTGCCTTAAAAAATGCTTGCCTTCCAGCACGATCACAAGGGAGGAACTCCACTGTGAATCCCTTCCTCGCGCTCACGATGTTGGCTGTAGTAGCTTCTCCTTCAATAGGCACGTGAGAGCAAGTGGGTCATGCTCCCGATTAAACATCCAGCACATCTCCTCCGAGCAAAGGAGCCCCCGACCCTGCAGGGCGGCCTCACGGACAATGGGCACGGAGCAGCCCACCAATTGAACACAAACAAGATGTGAGGCCCAATACTGGAAGTATCGCATTTATTTGAGGCACAGCAGCACACAAAAGCTTCCATCACCTTACGCGTTTCAGCGTTCAATGCCGCCTTGATCACAGGTGGAAACAATGTCTTTGCATAATGCGAACGTGCGTTGCTTAAAAAGTCAAAGTCACATGACTTCACATCTTGTTGTGTTCAATTGGTGGGCTGCTCCGTGCCCATTGTCCGTGAGGCCGCCCTGCAGGGTCGGGGGCTCCTTTGCTCGGAGGAGATGTGCTGGATGTTTAATCGGGAGCATGACCCACTTGCTCTCACGTGCCTATTGAAGGAGAAGCTACTACAGCCAACATCGTGAGCGCGAGGAAGGGATTCACAGTGGAGTTCCTCCCTTGTGATCGTGCTGGAAGGCAAGCATTTTTTAAGGCACTTGAAAACATTTTGAGCACTGCGCAATTATTATTCCGAACATGACTTTCCCATTTATTTGTCCACACCAACATTATGCAGGTGCATTTAAACGAGGATTTACCTGAACATTACATGAATTTGACCTGCATTATGGGAAATGTATTTTCAAGGACTAGTCATGTGACTTTGACTTTTTAAGCAACGCACGTTCGCATTATGCAAAGACATTGTTTCCACCTGTGATCAAGGCGGCATTGAACGCTGAAACGCGTAAGGTGATGGAAGCTTTTGTGTGCTGCTGTGCCTCAAATAAATGCGATACTTCCAGTATTGGGCCTCACATCTTGTTTGTGTTCAATTGGTGGGCTGCTCCGTGCCCATTGTCCGTGAGGCCGCCCTGCAGGGTCGGGGGCTCCTTTGCTCGGAGGAGATGTGCTGGATGTTTAATCGGGAGCATGACCCACTTGCTCTCACGTGCCTATTGAAGGAGAAGCTACTACAGCCAACATCGTGAGCGCGAGGAAGGGATTCACAGTGGAGTTCCTCCCTTGTGATCGTGCTGGAAGGCAAGCATTTTTTAAGGCACTTGAAAACATTTTGAGCACTGCGCAATTATTATTCCGAACATGACTTTCCCATTTATTTGTCCACACCAACATTATGCAGGTGCATTTAAACGAGGATTTACCTGAACATTACATGAATTTGACCTGCATTATGGGAAATGTATTTTCAAGGACTAGTCATGTGACTTTGACTTTTTAAGCAACGCACGTTCGCATTATGCAAAGACATTGTTTCCACCTGTGATCAAGGCGGCATTGAACGCTGAAACGCGTAAGGTGATGGAAGCTTTTGTGTGCTGCTGTGCCTCAAATAAATGCGATACTTCCAGTATTGGGCCTCACATCTTGTTTGTGTTCAATTGGTGGGCTGCTCCGTGCCCATTGTCCGTGAGGCCGCCCTGCAGGGTCGGGGGCTCCTTTGCTCGGAGGAGATGTGCTGGATGTTTAATCGGGAGCATGACCCACTTGCTCTCACGTGCCTATTGAAGGAGAAGCTACTACAGCCAACATCGTGAGCGCGAGGAAGGGATTCACAGTGGAGTTCCTCCCTTGTGATCGTGCTGGAAGGCAAGCATTTTTTAAGGCACTTGAAAACATTTTGAGCACTGCGCAATTATTATTCCGAACATGACTTTCCCATTTATTTGTCCACACCAACATTATGCAGGTGCATTTAAACGAGGATTTACCTGAACATTACATGAATTTGACCTGCATTATGGGAAATGTATTTTCAAGGACTAGTCATGTGACTTTGACTTTTTAAGCAACGCACGTTCGCATTATGCAAAGACATTGTTTCCACCTGTGATCAAGGCGGCATTGAACGCTGAAACGCGTAAGGTGATGGAAGCTTTTGTGTGCTGCTGTGCCTCAAATAAATGCGATACTTCCAGTATTGGGCCTCACATCTTGTTTGTGTTCAATTGGTGGGCTGCTCCGTGCCCATTGTCCGTGAGGCCGCCCTGCAGGGTCGGGGGCTCCTTTGCTCGGAGGAGATGTGCTGGATGTTTAATCGGGAGCATGACCCACTTGCTCTCACGTGCCTATTGAAGGAGAAGCTACTACAGCCAACATCGTGAGCGCGAGGAAGGGATTCACAGTGGAGTTCCTCCCTTGTGATCGTGCTGGAAGGCAAGCATTTTTTAAGGCACTTGAAAACATTTTGAGCACTGCGCAATTATTATTCCGAACATGACTTTCCCATTTATTTGTCCACACCAACATTATGCAGGTGCATTTAAACGAGGATTTACCTGAACATTACATGAATTTGACCTGCATTATGGGAAATGTATTTTCAAGGACTAGTCATGTGACTTTGACTTTTTAAGCAACGCACGTTCGCATTATGCAAAGACATTGTTTCCACCTGTGATCAAGGCGGCATTGAACGCTGAAACGCGTAAGGTGATGGAAGCTTTTGTGTGCTGCTGTGCCTCAAATAAATGCGATACTTCCAGTATTGGGCCTCACATCTTGTTTGTGTTCAATTGGTGGGCTGCTCCGTGCCCATTGTCCGTGAGGCCGCCCTGCAGGGTCGGGGGCTCCTTTGCTCGGAGGAGATGTGCTGGATGTTTAATCGGGAGCATGACCCACTTGCTCTCACGTGCCTATTGAAGGAGAAGCTACTACAGCCAACATCGTGAGCGCGAGGAAGGGATTCACAGTGGAGTTCCTCCCTTGTGATCGTGCTGGAAGGCAAGCATTTTTTAAGGCACTTGAAAACATTTTGAGCACTGCGCAATTATTATTCCGAACATGACTTTCCCATTTATTTGTCCACACCAACATTATGCAGGTGCATTTAAACGAGGATTTACCTGAACATTACATGAATTTGACCTGCATTATGGGAAATGTATTTTCAAGGACTAGTCATGTGACTTTGACTTTTTAAGCAACGCACGTTCGCATTATGCAAAGACATTGTTTCCACCTGTGATCAAGGCGGCATTGAACGCTGAAACGCGTAAGGTGATGGAAGCTTTTGTGTGCTGCTGTGCCTCAAATAAATGCGATACTTCCAGTATTGGGCCTCACATCTTGTTTGTGTT
Source organism: Triturus cristatus (assembly GCF_964204655.1). Taxonomy (NCBI): domain Eukaryota; kingdom Metazoa; phylum Chordata; class Amphibia; order Caudata; family Salamandridae; genus Triturus; species Triturus cristatus. The sequence continues at coordinate 315,612,736 of NC_140585.1, forward strand.
CAATTGGTGGGCTGCTCCGTGCCCATTGTCCGTGAGGCCGCCCTGCAGGGTCGGGGGCTCCTTTGCTCGGAGGAGATGTGCTGGATGTTTAATCGGGAGCATGACCCACTTGCTCTCACGTGCCTATTGAAGGAGAAGCTACTACAGCCAACATCGTGAGCGCGAGGAAGGGATTCACAGTGGAGTTCCTCCCTTGTGATCGTGCTGGAAGGCAAGCATTTTTTAAGGCACTTGAAAACATTTTGAGCACTGCGCAATTATTATTCCGAACATGACTTTCCCATTTATTTGTCCACACCAACATTATGCAGGTGCATTTAAACGAGGATTTACCTGAACATTACATGAATTTGACCTGCATTATGGGAAATGTATTTTCAAGGACTAGTCATGTGACTTTGACTTTTTAAGCAACGCACGTTCGCATTATGCAAAGACATTGTTTCCACCTGTGATCAAGGCGGCATTGAACGCTGAAACGCGTAAGGTGATGGAAGCTTTTGTGTGCTGCTGTGCCTCAAATAAATGCGATACTTCCAGTATTGGGCCTCACATCTTGTTTGTGTTCAATTGGTGGGCTGCTCCGTGCCCATTGTCCGTGAGGCCGCCCTGCAGGGTCGGGGGCTCCTTTGCTCGGAGGAGATGTGCTGGATGTTTAATCGGGAGCATGACCCACTTGCTCTCACGTGCCTATTGAAGGAGAAGCTACTACAGCCAACATCGTGAGCGCGAGGAAGGGATTCACAGTGGAGTTCCTCCCTTGTGATCGTGCTGGAAGGCAAGCATTTTTTAAGGCACTTGAAAACATTTTGAGCACTGCGCAATTATTATTCCGAACATGACTTTCCCATTTATTTGTCCACACCAACATTATGCAGGTGCATTTAAACGAGGATTTACCTGAACATTACATGAATTTGACCTGCATTATGGGAAATGTATTTTCAAGGACTAGTCATGTGACTTTGACTTTTTAAGCAACGCACGTTCGCATTATGCAAAGACATTGTTTCCACCTGTGATCAAGGCGGCATTGAACGCTGAAACGCGTAAGGTGATGGAAGCTTTTGTGTGCTGCTGTGCCTCAAATAAATGCGATACTTCCAGTATTGGGCCTCACATCTTGTTTGTGTTCAATTGGTGGGCTGCTCCGTGCCCATTGTCCGTGAGGCCGCCCTGCAGGGTCGGGGGCTCCTTTGCTCGGAGGAGATGTGCTGGATGTTTAATCGGGAGCATGACCCACTTGCTCTCACGTGCCTATTGAAGGAGAAGCTACTACAGCCAACATCGTGAGCGCGAGGAAGGGATTCACAGTGGAGTTCCTCCCTTGTGATCGTGCTGGAAGGCAAGCATTTTTTAAGGCACTTGAAAACATTTTGAGCACTGCGCAATTATTATTCCGAACATGACTTTCCCATTTATTTGTCCACACCAACATTATGCAGGTGCATTTAAACGAGGATTTACCTGAACATTACATGAATTTGACCTGCATTATGGGAAATGTATTTTCAAGGACTAGTCATGTGACTTTGACTTTTTAAGCAACGCACGTTCGCATTATGCAAAGACATTGTTTCCACCTGTGATCAAGGCGGCATTGAACGCTGAAACGCGTAAGGTGATGGAAGCTTTTGTGTGCTGCTGTGCCTCAAATAAATGCGATACTTCCAGTATTGGGCCTCACATCTTGTTTGTGTTCAATTGGTGGGCTGCTCCGTGCCCATTGTCCGTGAGGCCGCCCTGCAGGGTCGGGGGCTCCTTTGCTCGGAGGAGATGTGCTGGATGTTTAATCGGGAGCATGACCCACTTGCTCTCACGTGCCTATTGAAGGAGAAGCTACTACAGCCAACATCGTGAGCGCGAGGAAGGGATTCACAGTGGAGTTCCTCCCTTGTGATCGTGCTGGAAGGCAAGCATTTTTTAAGGCACTTGAAAACATTTTGAGCACTGCGCAATTATTATTCCGAACATGACTTTCCCATTTATTTGTCCACACCAACATTATGCAGGTGCATTTAAACGAGGATTTACCTGAACATTACATGAATTTGACCTGCATTATGGGAAATGTATTTTCAAGGACTAGTCATGTGACTTTGACTTTTTAAGCAACGCACGTTCGCATTATGCAAAGACATTGTTTCCACCTGTGATCAAGGCGGCATTGAACGCTGAAACGCGTAAGGTGATGGAAGCTTTTGTGCGCTGCTGTGCCTCAAATAAATGCGATACTTCCAGTATTGGGCCTCACATCTTGTTTGTGTTCAATTGGTGGGCTGCTCCGTGCCCAGTGTCCGTGAGGCCGCCCTGCAGGGTCGGGGGCTCCTTTGCTCGGAGGAGATGTGCTGGATGTTTAATCGGGAGCATGACCCACTTGCTCTCACGTGCCTATTGAAGGAGAAGCTACTACAGCCAACATCGTGAGCGCGAGGAAGGGATTCACAGTGGAGTTCCTCCCTTGTGATCGTGCTGGAAGGCAAGCATTTTTTAAGGCACTTGAAAACATTTTGAGCACTGCGCAATTATTATTCCGAACATGACTTTCCCATTTATTTGTCCACACCAACATTATGCAGGTGCATTTAAACGAGGATTTACCTGAACATTACATGAATTTGACCTGCATTATGGGAAATGTATTTTCAAGGACTAGTCATGTGACTTTGACTTTTTAAGCAACGCACGTTCGCATTATGCAAAGACATTGTTTCCACCTGTGATCAAGGCGGCATTGAACGCTGAAACGCGTAAGGTGATGGAAGCTTTTGTGTGCTGCTGTGCCTCAAATAAATGCGATACTTCCAGTATTGGGCCTCACATCTTGTTTGTGTTCAATTGGTGGGCTGCTCCGTGCCCATTGTCCGTGAGGCCGCCCTGCAGGGTCGGGGGCTCCTTTGCTCGGAGGAGATGTGCTGGATATATATATATATATACACACACACACCTATATATATATATATATACACACACACCTATATATATATATACACACACACCTATATATATATATATATATACACACACACCTATATATATATTCACTGAAAAAACCATAGGTTTCAGGGGTGTTATAGTTAGCTGGACTTTTCACTTGTACAAAACCATTGAAATTCCCCCGTTATAGTTAGTTCAGCTAACTATAACTCGCGCGCTCGCAATGCACTGCTGATGACGTCACATATTACATCACTCATGACATGGTCAGTGACATCACTGATGACATCACTGATGACATCATCCAGTGAATGTGTGTTTTTCTGAAAATGAAATATGTTTTATATATGTATATCTCAAGGTCGATGGAAGAATAAATGTGTATATAAGTGTCTAAATGGATGATTTGTTTTTGAAAAATTGATTGTGTAACTGACTGATTAAGTGTATCATAGTGAATACATGGCTTAGTGAGTAATGTTTAAATATGTAAATATCTGTATCAGTCTCTCACTTTGTGTATAAGTGGCTGCATGGGTTGGTGAGTAACTACATGGGTGTCTATATAGGTTATTAGTTGTTTTTTTGAGTATCAGTCTGAGTGTCTGCATGGTTCGGTGGGGGGTATTGCGTAGTGCATAGGTGCATGAATGAGTGACTCACTGTTTGTATGTGTTGAAGACAGCATGTGTGCAGGACTGTATGGGTGGATGAGTGTGTGTATGGGTGTGTTAGTGAGTGAATGACTGTCTCAATAGTGTCTTTATGAGTAACTACATATGTTTTAAACTAGTATATGTGACTATTGGTGTATATAAGTGAGTATATGTGAGAGTGAGAGATTGAAAGAGTTCCTGTATGAATAAGTATGTGTTTCTATAAGTGATTGTTTAACCCCTTCCCTGCTCATGACGGAACCGTTCCGTCATGAGCCACGGTTGGCGTGTGCTCATGACGGAACGGTTCCGTCATGACAATCCTGTCGGCGGCCGCTCCGCCTGCGCGGCGCTGTTTCCCCGCCTGTGCGGGGCGACAACGCAAATGGGCGGAGTCATGACGGAACTGTTCCGTCATGAGCACAGCTCAACTGTGGCTCATGACGGAGCGGCTCCGTCATGAGCACAGGCCCACCGCGCTGCCCCCCTGCCCCCCCCAGCGCTGCAGCGGAATGTCCGCAGCAGCGAAGGGGTTAAAAGACTAAGTATGTGTAAGTTTCCGTAGAAGTAAGTGTGGTGGTGTGTGTATAACTGTATATGCAAGTAAATGTATGTTTGATTCTTTATTAGCATGAGTGACTATGTGTGTGAGTAACTCTATGGATGAGTGGCATTGTGTAACAGGATGTATAGGTGTATGAGTATATATGATGAGTGAGTACATGTATGAGTCACTGTATAGGACTGTTGGTGAATGAGTGGATGTGTATGTGGATCTTAGAATTACTGAAGAGGTTGTTGTAACTGGTATTGGTATGTCCATCATTTTGAACATTTTAGTCTCTATTTTTGAATGTGTGTATCAAAGGTTATATTAGGGTGAGAGGAGGTCTGCCACTCTATCACAAGGATGATGTCATCAGTGATGTCATTTGAAATGTCATCAGTGATGTCATGAGTGATGTCACTGACCATGTCATGAGTGATGTAATATGTGACGTCATCAGCAGTGCATTGCGGGCGCGCGAGTTATAGTTAGCTGAACTAACTATAACGGGGGAATTTCAATGGTTTTGTACAAGTGAAAAGTCCAGCTAACTATAACACCCCTGAAACCTATGGTTTTTTCAGTGAATTTCTGAGGTTTTTTAAATGCTAATTCCTAACTATAACGTGCCTGAAACCTATGGTTTTTCTGTGAATTTCAAAGGGTTTTTAAATGCTAATTTCTAACTATGCCTACAGAGATAGGACATGTGAAGAAAGAAGAAAAAATGCACAGAAAGAAAAAAAAGAAGTGCAGAAAGAAGCAACAGACGTCCTCAAAGACGAAGAAAAGTGCAGGAAGAAGGATAACGTGCAGAAAGAACAAAAAGAAGAGCAGAAAGAAGCCTTGTTGCAAAATCATCCTGTACCCTCAACTTTTTCAGAAGGATACTGGTGATAACTGAGTCTGACTAACCAGTCCTAGAGCCAGTGCTATGTTAAAAGACACTTAGAATACAGTGAAAACACCTACATACACTAGGGAACATTATGCATTGGGGGCCCCCTGTGATTAGCATGACCTTCTCTGTAAGCCCCTAGTATATAATAGGGCAGGGGGATTAAAACTACCTCTTAAAACAGGCCACAGGGCGTTTTTGCACACGTTAACTCAGGCCCGGTCCCCTCCCTTCACCACTGTGTAAACACGCCCTGTGTCAGTTTTTAGTTGGGAGATTAAGTTCATTTAAATCCTGAGGGTACCTAGGGTCAAACTAGCCCAATAGGTACCTCTAGTAAGTGCCACAGAGCTGCGTTGCAGAGAGGTGTAAAAAGTGGCACGGCCTGGACCACCTCTCTGCAATGCAGCTCAGTGGCGCTTACTGGAAGCACTTGGTGGGCTAGTTAGCCCCCAGGGGCCCTCAGTATTGAAGGTAAATTATATCCCCAATTAAAAACGTGCCATAGTGCGTGTTTGCACACGTCACCTCAGGCCCCGTCCCCTCCCTTCACCACTGTGTAAACGCGCCCTGTGGCTGTTCTAAGTTGAGAGATTAAGTCCCCTTGAATCCTAAGGGTCCCTAGGGTCAAACTAGACCACTAGGTATCTCCAGTAAGCACCACAGAGCTGCGTTGCAGAGAGGTGTAAAAAGGGGCTTGGCCTCAGAACACCTGTCTGCAGCGCAGCTCCCTGGCGCATACTGTTATGTCATTGGGTATTTTTTAAGCGCGCAGCTACTCCAAGGAGTGTCCCGGCGCTGATTTAACCCCTACACAGAAAGCAAACTGTCATCTACTCCCATTCTATTTCTGAAAGAGCCAGGTTTTCACACCCTTACGAAAGTTTAAAAGGTCGCATTCCTGTTGCAGTTTAAAAGGGAGGCTATTCCAAAGCTTTGCTGCGACCACCTGGAAGGAGCGACCACCTTTACGGGAGAGAAGAAATTTAGGCACATGGAGTAGATGTTGTGAGGATGAACAAAGTGTTCTGAAAGGTTTATATAGCTGAATCTTATTTCTAAGATATGGCGCACCAATCTTATTTATGGCTTTAAACGTTAGGACCAAGGATTTAAAACATATCCTTTGTCTTACAGGCAGCCAATGTAAGGTACTCAGGTGTGAGGACATATGGTCTCTTAGACCCACTGTTAAAACAGCCCTGGCCGCAGCATTTTGAACCACCTGCAGACGATTCAACAGATAGTCTGGAAGACCCAAATACAGTACGTTAACATAATCCAATCTGGACATGATCAGAGCCTGGACCACTGTTTTCTTATGCGCAATTGGGAGAAGAGGGAGGAAGTTTCGCATAGTTTTCAGCAGACCAAAGCATGTGCCCGCCGTAGCTTGGACCTGGGTTTTCATCGTCAGTTCGGAATCTATTTTGACTCCCAGATTTTATGCTGTACAAGCCGGTTTAGCTGGGGGGGTACAATTTCTTGGCCACCATTTCCGCCATTCATTGTCTGGGGTATGTCCCAAAAAAATAATTTCAGATTTATCTGAATTACAGAGTAACTGATTTTGGCTAAACCAGTTGAACACCTCAGTCAGACAGATGTTGATTTTCTCTCCGTCGAACGACTCCTTCTTTCCACAGGTAAAAAGCAGTTGTGTATCGTCAGCATATAAAATTATTTTTGCCCCATACTTTTCAGCCAGTAGGCCTAAAGGGGCCATATAAATATTAAAGAGGGTGGGACTCAACACCTGTGGAACCCCTACATTTAAGGCTTGAATGGGACTGGAAAAAGGAGGTGCCCAAATTGTCTGCTGACGGTTACTTAAGAAGGAGGAAAACCATCTGAGAACCGTGCCCTCGATAATACTCTCTCTCAGCCTAAGGAGGAGCCTATCATGGGGCACGGTATCAAAGGCTGTTGACAGATCCAATAATATCAGTATAGCTTTGCCTCCAGTATCCAGTGAATTTTTAATGGTTTCAACAACTTCTAACAAGGCTGTTTCAGTGCTGAAATTCGCCCTGAAGCCTGATTGACTAGGGTGGAGCATCTGGTTTTCTTCAATGAAATCAGTCAGGGTTGAGTTTACATACTTCTCCACTACCTTGGAAAAGAACGGTAGGAGAGAAATTGGCCTATAGTTGCTGACCACCAGTGGGTCCGCAGTTGTTTTTTTTAGAAGAGGGAGAATTTTTCCATGTTTCCAGATTTCAGGAAGCCTTCCCTCGGATAACGACAGAGTAAGTATTTTATTGACAGCAGGATTTATAACTTCGGCAATTTTTGCCCGTATTTTCGCCGGAATAGGGTCCGTAGGTGAACCAGATTTTAGAGCTGACATAATCTTTAGGGAGGCTTCCTTAGTCATAGGAGCAAACTCCGACAGAGAGTGCCTGCTAGGAGGATTAATAGGTGAAGAGCGAGGCGTGCTACTAGTCCCGGAATCCCCGAACAAATCTTGGATTTTTGGGATTTTATTATAGAAAAATTGTGCCATTTCCTTTACCCAGGTTTCCATCGGAGAGAAAGGGCTCTTTGAGGCAAGGGGAACCGTGAAGTCTTTGACAATTTTGAATAGCTCCTTCGCCTAGTTCTCTGCTTGCTCAATTTTCCTGGCCAGGAATTGCTTTTTACCCTCGCGGACTTTTGCATAGTAGGCCTTCAGAGAACCTTTATATATTATTTTTTCTTCTGGGTCGAAATTCCTTCTCCAGCGCCTTTCAAAGACCTTACACGCCCTTTTTCTCTTTCTCAGAGACTCAGTGAACCATGGATCCGAATTTCGGCCCTGTTTGGCTACTCGTACTTTAAAAGGAGCCAATTCCATGCTATACTCCTGGAGCCAATTTTCCAATACAAGAGCGTCATGCTCCAGATTATTGTTGACCGCCAGGGTAAATTTATTAAGCAGATGAGCAATTGTGTCTGGGGTTATTTGATTAAAAGACCTAAAAGTTTCTGCCCGAGGATTACAATATTTCAATGGTTTGGTTAGAGTTTTAGCTATAGTAAAATACTGGAGGTGCCTGTTGGGCTAGTTGGCCCTCAGGGACCCTCAGTATTGAAGAGGAATTAATTCCCCAACTTACAACTCGCCAGGGGGCGCGTTTGCAGAGTGCTGCAAGGAGGGGGCGTGGCCTCCGGCACGATGCCAGTCTTTTATTTATTTTAATTTTTTAAGAAGGGGGGCTGTGTGGTTCCCCTTCTTATTCTAATTTATTGGCCCTGATGACCCCATCCCCCAGGGCCTGTCTCCTAATTATATTTTTTAGACCCCAATCCCCAGGGCCGGCCACTGTTTTTTATTATTTTTAAAAAATATATATTTATAGACACACCTAGGACATGCTGGACAAACCGTACGTACCTATCACCATGACGATTTGCGTGATATTCATTAAAAGGCGACTATGCATACAATGAATCCACGTGGAATGTATTTACACCACTAGTGAAGCTCTGACATGTCTGATGCCCTACCGTGCCTAATCCCGGTAGACACCCTTGTCGTTTATTTATACAAACATGGGTAGCTATTGACGGGCACATTTAATACACATGCACACCAAGCCATTCAAAGGGGATTCGACAAAAATTAGACCAAAACTATGCAAGAAACCCCCCTCACGGTTGATAAAACACACATCCACTGCTGGATGTGCAATACTTTTTATTTTACTCTCTGGAAAGGGGACGAACATCACTTGAGAGTCACAGCGCGCTCCTGGCAGAGCCCAATGCTGTGTTACACCCACCATTGCCTGCTGAGTGCCACACACCTCTGTGTTGTATTCCACCAGCTAGTGCATATGCTATGACACTCTCTAGCCCATGTGCACTGTAACACCACCCCGTGAATATGTCTTCGCACGGGTTATATTGCCCCATCTAACGTGCCTTCCTCGATGCCTATGTTATAACGCACAGTGCTATGCCATACATATTACAATCTGGGATCCATATCTTTGTCACAGTGCATATGCAACGTTACACTCCCCAGCACATATTTTATATTACAACTTTAGAGACTAGTTAGGTTACACAACACTGCCCTGTGCATATTACACTCCAAGGCACATATCGCATAGCACGCGCTAGTGCCTGTGCTATCTCGCGCTCTCCAATGAATCTGTCATTGCGCACAATGTATTGCATGTTATATTTCACGCCCGGTTCATCTTATATCACACTTTTTGGTGCATAGTTTATACCATACACTATATCTAGTTTTCATTTTCAATCGTGCTCTCAGGACTCTGTTCTATATAACACTGTGTTCACCTACCCTTTTCACGGGCATTACATTTTGCGATAGGGGGTGGAGGGTCAGGGGGTGTTTCTGCCAAGTGAGCCCGGAGTCACAGTCACAAACGTCCTCTTCTTCCTGAATAAAAGTGAGATTATGCTGCATACGTGTTCATATTTTAAGTAGTTCGCACAGACACACGTTTTAAAAACAGTAAAGTTCCTAATACCCACCTTCTCTGAACAGTTAGCTTGCTGCCCCATCCCCCTCCTCTCTATCCTCTGTTGTGTGAATCCATGGACTAGCCTCCTCCCTCCTGCCATGCATGGTCTGATGTGCTGCCACTGCCCTCAATTTAATATGATGTACCAGTCCACTCCACCTGCCCTCCATTGCCCAATTCTATGCCCCATCATTGACCTCCTGCTTAAACTCTGTGCTTAGCTTGCTGCCCCTATTCTCCTTTCCCCTGCCCTCCGATGTCTTTGTGCATGCCCCTGCTCCATCCTTTTTGCCCACCATGTTCCATGGACCTGCCACTCCTATCTACTCTGAGTGTTCTGTTGAGCAGCCACTCCCCTCCCACCTGCCTAGCATTGTCAGATGACTGTAACCTGTCCCTGCCACCTCCATCCTGCCTGTCCACATGCCATGCCCCTATCCTCTTCCTCCTGTCCTACATGGTCCATTGTACTGCCACACCCTTCTGCCCTCCCTGGTCTGTTGTGCTGCAACTGCTCCTCCTGCCTGCCCCGTGCGGTCTGTTGTGAGGCCCCTTCCCCTGAACTTTCTTGTCTGTGCACAGGTCCTGACCCTCCCTTCTATCCTCCATCATCCTTTGTGCATGCCCCTGCACCCTCCTTCTTGCCCATCATAGCCATTGTGCTGCCACTAACCCTCCCACTTGCCATGCATGGTCTTCTGTGCTGCCATGGCCCCTCCCACCTTCCCTGTGTGGTCAGTTAGCTGCCCCTGACCCCCTCCCACCTTCCCTCCATGGTCTGTGTGTATTCCATCACAGTCTCACTGTTGCTCTTCATGGTGTGTCTCGCTTCTAGTGCCCATCCTGCCTGACCTCCATGGCTATCTTGCTGCTCCTGCCCTGACCCCTTGCCCCCAGCCCTCTGTTTATATGTGCAGACCCCTACTCCCTCCCTCCTGGCTTGTCTGTTCCATTGTAATGCCCCTGATCCGTCCCTCCTGCCCTTTATGGTCTGTTATGCTGAAGCTTTCTCTCCTGTCTGTCCATTATGGTCAGCTAGCTACCATCGCCTCTTGCCCCTCTGTTTTCTGTTGTCCATGTGCATGGTCCTGTCCCCTCCCTCTTGCTTTCTATGGATTGTTGTGCTGCACTCCCGTCCCGCATGCCCTGTGTGGTGTATTGTGCTGCTGCAAACCCTGATGCCTGCCCTGCAGGGTCAGTTTGGTGCACCTCTCCATGTCCCTCCTGTCCTCTGTTATCCAAGTCCATGTCCCTACCCCATTTCCTTCCATGATCCAATGTACCATACTTGCGAACATTTCGAACTTGGTAAGAGGGAGATTTTGAAAAAAAACTGGGGTATTGATTTTCCCCTTGAGTTACATTGAAAAAGAGGAGATTGTAGACAGGAGACAGATCAAATAAAGCCCATTTGAGCTTAAAAACATTGGATGTTTCCTGGCTGAATCGGGTCTGTTGGCATGTATGGTTGTACTACCATTGCCTCTTCCTTCTGCCCACAATGGTCTATTACATTGCCACAGCCTCTCTTGCAAGTCCTGTATTGTTGGTTTATTGCCCCTGCCCCCCTTTCCACTGTCCTCCATAGTCTGTTGTGCTGCCACGGCTCTTCCTGCCTGCTCACTGTGGTTAAATTGTTGCCTTTGCACCCTCCTACCTGCCTTCAATTTTCAGAGTCTGTGCCCCTGGCCTCTGCCTCTCAACAGTATCCTAATGAACAACTAGATTGCTAACATTCTATATTTATTACAAAAGTGTGGAACGCCTGACGTCATCTTGATGTAATCAAAACTGTAATATCTAGAGCATTTCTTTTAGAAATTACATATATGAGAGGGTCTTATTGGCATCAAAATTATGGTTAGTGCTCTAAAAGACTAAAATAGGGACATATTTTCTGAGTTTTCAAATAGCGACAAAGCACTTTTAAATTATTTGTTATCTTTATGTTTTTTTATCCAGTTAACCACTTGATTAAATGTTGCACTTAGGGGAGAGGATGTGGTGTTACTTCCAGAACTGCAGACATTGCAACTGGGGAACCAGGTTGGAGTTTATGCTTCAGCTCGACATTCTGTGATTCTGGTCAAATCATTTAGTCTCCCCATGTCTACAACCAAAATGAATTTGTTCTTGTGTGATGTAACCAATGCTCATGTAAAGCACTCCAATACCTGACAAGTCTGCACTATATAACACTGCAAAAACACAAAATAATAAGTGTTTTGCACACTTCTGTCATTGGGCTATATTTGGGCTACATCTGGGTGATTTTGGGCTACATTTGGGCTCTTTTGTCTCCGGTGGCCATCTTGGGAGATTTATTTGTTATGAAGTTTCCTAATTTCCTCATGTGCTGCAGTCTCCTCAGTAGGAAATGCTTTCAGTTTTTTACTTTGATTCCATCATGAAGGTATTCAGATATGTCACACAATTGCCATAAATTCTGAAAGTTAGCACTCTAGTTGCTCATTAGATCACTGTAGTAAAACTACTGTTCACCATGGAAGTCTGCTCCTGGTATTAAAAGTGCATGTTTCAGTCTGCATGTCAGAATTTTTTAATGAAATAGAAGAGGATTTGAGAAGTCACTCAAAAAGTGCCCTCATTTTCTTTCTTCAGCATTAATCATAATTTCTATGGCAAAATGAACCCCCTCATTGTGTTCCTTTTTAAATT
>NC_140585.1:315629930-315637430 GCF_964204655.1 Triturus cristatus
ATAATCCTATGATACGCTGAGGTCCGTACCTGATTCTGCATGAGAATAGTGCTTCAGGATTGTGGTTTCTTCATATATATACACATATATATATATATATATATACACACATACACACACAAACATATATATACACTTAAAAAACCATAGGTTTCACACATGTTATAGTTAGGTGGACATTTCACTCGTAAAAAACCAATGAAATTCCCCCGTTATAGTTAGTTCAGATACCTATAAATCGCGCGACCTCAATCCACTGCTGATGACGTCACATATTACATCACTCATGACATGGTCAGTGGCATCACTCATGACATCACTGATGACATCATCCTTTTGATAGAGTGGGGGTCACGAGAGTTATAGTTATCTGAACTAACTAGAACGGGGGAATTTCATTGGTTTTTTACGAGTGAAATGTCCACCTAACTATAACATGTGTGAAACCGATGGTTTTTTAAGTGAATTTGTATGTTTTTTTAAATGCTAAGTTATGTATTTATTATTATATTTTTGATATTTATTTTACAATAAACTACGTATTAAAAAAAAAATTGGGGGGGGGTTTCACCGTGCGCGCATGGTGTACGCACCGTGCGCGCACCCCGCGTTTTCTGCCTTCGGGGTCCTTCAGGGACCCCCTGACAAAGGCTAGGGGGTCAGGAACTCTCTACCCTGCCCCCTTTTCACGTTCGCCACCTTCCTTTTTTACTCTCGCACTCAAAACAAACAAAATGGCGGAAGACACTTCCTGATTTCGACCGATTCGAACATTGACTGACATGTAACCACCAATCAGAATTACGCTCGCGCACGTTGGGGTGCGCGCACCGTGCGCGGCTATAGATATTTATGTACTTTAACTGCAATTTTCTCAGGAACTACTGAACAGATTGACTCCATATATGCAAAAGGCACATCCCTGACCTGAGGACTACCTCTTTGCCAAATTTCAAGTAATTCTGTTCAGCCGTTCGGGCTGTACCTTCGACTAAAGGTGCTATGGGAAAATGCATGGGGAAAGGTTTTTTAAGTGCTAATTTCTAACTATAACGTCTGTAAAACCTATGGTTTTTCAGTGAATTTTAAAGGTTGTTTAAATATTAAACTACTATTCTGCTATTTGTCATTAGTACTGTTTTTTCTAACTTTTCCACTACAGAAAAGAAAATAAACTGTAAAACTGTTGTGTAATGTAATATATTTCACAAATTACAGTGTTACTTGTAAATAATACAACAATTTAACATTGTGAAAACATATTTTTCTCCCTTTTTCGGCTGTTCTCAGATTCTACTTAACTTCACTATTCACAGTGATGTCAGTGTAGTATCAATGCGAGCCGACCGACTGGCTTCTAAAGGCATAGCTGCCAGCTGGTGATGTGGGGAGAGGGAGCGTGAAACGGGAATCTCGCACAGACAGAGCTCCGGTATGTTTTCAGAGTTGTCTCGCAGAGGTAGAACTACGGACTCGATGTCTTGTAGAGGTAGAGATGCGAGCGGACGGGACTGAATCACAAAATGGCTGCCAACACGTCCTAGTTTTAACAGCTCGCACCCAGGCTCGCAGAGGGAGAGCTGCGGCCGGTGAGCTCGACTCGCAGAGGGAGAGCTACGGGCCGTCAGCTCGCAAAAACACAGCAGTGAACTGGCTCGCAGAGGGAAAGCAACGGGCCCACGGGCCTGCTAGCAGAGACACAGCTACGAGGTAACAGGCTGGCTCGCAGATGTACACCTGCGGGTTAGAGCTGCGAGCAGACGGGCTGACTCGCAAAGGGCGGACGGGCCTGCTAGCAGAGACACAGCCACGAGCTAACGGGCTGGCTCGCAGAGGTACAGCTGTGGGCCCGACGGCTCGCAGATGCAGAGCTGCGAGCAAACGGACTGGCTTCTAAAGGCATAGCTGCCAGCTGGTGATGTGGGGAGAGGGAACGTGAAACGGGAATCGCGCACAGACAGAGCTCCGGTATATTTTCAGTATTGTCTCGCAGAGGTAGAACTATGGAGCCGATGGCTTGTAGAGGGAGAGATACGAGCTGACGGACTGAATTACAAAATGGCTGCCAACACTTCCTAGTTTAAACAGTTTGCAGCCAATGAGCCGCAAACTTGTGCTCGTAACGCCTCAACCAATCAGATGTAAGAGTTCTCAAATATCGATATCTGTAAAATTAAATATTTCTCAAAAACTACTGAACGGATTTACCCCCATTTAAACAAAAGCGTGCTTTCTGGACCAAGACCTTCCTCCCTGCCAAATTTGGCATAATTCTGTTCAGCAGTTTGACCTGTAGCCTTGTCTAAAGTTTCCTATGGAAATTGCATGGAGAAAACACGTTTTGGGACCCCCTTTTTTCTCAGCACCCCTCTTGACGAATCACCCCCAAACTTTCAAGATAGGAGCTGATCTGAAAAGGGGAACTTTTTGGAAAATTTCGTAAAGATTCGTAAAACGATGCCAAAGTTAGAAGCACATGAAAAAATGCTTTTCCTATGGAAACGTGGTCCTAACTATAACCATCTACTGGTGACTGCCAGTAGATAATATATACATACATATATATACATATATATACATATATACATATATATCATTTGGGAGGGAAGTGTTGAGAGTGCTGAATCGTTTATATCCAATATTAATGTCAATGACATGAATTTACATTTTACATCATGTATCAACAAAAGTAGCGTTGACTTTTTGGACACCACTGTCTATGTTGAAAATAAGACACTTCACACAACTCTACACAGGAAGTCCACCTCAGGCAACTCTACACTACATGCCACCAGCTCACATCCACACCATTCGATAGCAAGTATCCCATTGGGTGAGATATTAAGACTTAAAAGAATTTGCAGCACAGAAGAGCAATTCAATAAATGCAAATTAGAGTCCCTTGATCGTTTCAGAAAAAGAGGGTATAGCGATGACATTTTACAGAAAGCCATTCTTAAAGCTACCCTTAGATCTAGGGATTCATTGTTAAACAGAGACACTGTCAGTAAGGACACCAGTAGTGGAACTGAGGCTAACCTAGAAGTACCCAGACTAATTACTACTTTTAGTCAACAGCAAAGACAAGTAAAGGCCATTATTGTGAAAAACTGGCCTATTTTACTTACTGACGCTGTCTTAGCACCAAGTCTACCCAAAAAACCAACCCTTACTTTTAGAAGGGCTAAATCTATGAGGACGGAACTGGTCAAGAATAGTCCTGAAATTCTAACCAACACGACATGGTTAAAGCCTCAATCAGGTTTCTATAAATGCTCAACATGTAGAGCCTGTAAATTTGGTAAGAATACTACTCATTTTACGGTTCCTTTTAGTCCCTATAAAAGAGAAATAAGAGGACATTTTACATGTCGCACTGATTTCGCTGTTTATGTCCTTACCTGTACCTGCAATTTAAAATACATAGGCAGTACCAAATTACCAGTGCATATGCGTATTCTGCAGCACCTCCGTGCTATAGTTAACAATGACACAAATTATCCTGTAGCACGCCATTTTAAGACAGCACATCAGAATGACCTTAACTGTCTTAAGTACTATGTGGTAGCAGCGGTCCCTGTTCCAACAAGAGGAGGTGACCGGGAACTTATGCTGAGAAAACTTGAAACGCATATGATAATGGAGTTTGATAGTAAGTCGCCCAATGGACTTAATACAACAGAAGATCTGCACTATTATTTATAATCAATTTCCGTTCGTAACACTTTTTCCATCACCATCAGGTATTATACTACGATTATAAATACAGTATATCCTTGGATAGGCATAGTTATTATTGTCTATGTACTTGGCCGTATCTCTGGAGGTTTCTTTTTACACTCGCTAGCCCCAGTTTTTCCCAGCAATATTACCATCTAACGGTCACATACACGATTTTAAAAATAATAATAAGAAAATTATCCCATAAAAAATCAACTTAGTCAACATATATTTTAGAGTGTTTAGATGTGTTTTTAGATAAGGGTTTTACTATATTTGGTATTTATTAAGCACTAGATAAGCACTTTCTGATTAGTAATTAGGTGCGTTTAGGCGATATTTGCACAAATTTTTTTTTTGTTAAGAAATAACTGGCATTTTAATCTAGATTTGACAATACGACCATGGGAATCTATCAACATTGATCATTATCAATATAAGTGTCTGTAATGTAGTTTCAAGAGAGGTACATGTGAGATTTTACTGTGGGTTTGCAACAACTGGATTTTAGTATTATAGGGTGTACCCCATTGCTGGTTGGAACTCTATGCATTTGAGCAAAGTATTCAAGCATATGATCATGCGGACAAACCTTTGTTTTGTAAAATATTATTTTCTTAACCACAGCAATGAAATGGTATCCACACACACATTCATGTGTTTTATTTTGCATATATGAATACAAAATCCGGCCCACAATGTTATGTACCTTACCAAACTCGATATCTTGATTTCCATTGGTCTAGATGTATTATTTATGGATTTATCCAATTAATATTGGTGAGATTGTTTTAAATAATGTATTTATTATTGTTACCTATTTATTATAATATTAGCGTTATTTTGCACATGTGAAAGAAAAAAACACTTTCATAGTATGTTTTCTATGTCCTTTGGGAGCACGTGACACTAGTAGGTGGTATTTAAAAAAGCTATGGTATACGCATTTCTCCATGTGATCAAGGCTGCTGCGTCAGTCGAAACGCGTAATGACATATTGAGTGAGCAATAAACATCCTGTCATTCCAACTAAGAGGAGTTCGTGCTGGTTCTTTTCATCGCCCGTGGGGAAGTTGGAAGGCAGCAATTCAGTCATATACATATATATACACATATATATATATATATATATATATATATATATATATATCGTGCTCTCTCTCTCCGTCTTGGTTCCCTGCGATCGGGTGCTCTCATGCACGGTGACAGAAACCGTGCGGATTACGAATCCCCAGCTCACGGCAAAATACCAGCACTCACAAGAACGTACCCTTCAAATTTTTATTTGAAAGGATTACACACACACAATAGACGCGTTTCGGCTTGCCACCTTTGTCAATAGAGGCCGGCGCCAGTTTCTCACAGATTTAAATACCATCACATTATGAGACATCAACATAGGACACCTACACTTGCTTCAGTAAAGGTGTCGTCCATCTTTGAATGGGTTAGTAAATATACATTGTGCCTTGTAAAAGCATAGCTATTTTGCCCTGAATGGGCTAAATCAAAGTTGCCAAATGTAAAGAACATAATATTGTCCTTAGGTACCTGAAAAACAGAAAACATTACAATCATGCCCTGTATGGGCTTGCATCCTGTTGCGAATTTTCATTATAGCTAACCCAATGATCTCTCATTTTTAAACAAAAAACAAAAACTCACAAAGTAGAGAATATTACAAATGTACAGCCATTTCCTCCCCACTATTGAGGCCACCTGGTCTTTTAGTCTGGTTATCGATAATGTGCCGTGATTCCAGTCTGCGTAATTGCAGCAGTCTGTTACCACCTCTCACATTATTGGGCACTTGGTCCATGCAAAAGAAACTTAAAAGGTCTCTATTACTTTGATGTAACATCTCAAAGTGCCGTGCCACCGGATAGGTGGGATCTTTATTTTGTATGGCTCTGAGATGTTCTAGAATTCTGATCTTTGTCGGGTGAATTGTACTGCCAATGTACCTCAACCCACACGGACATACCAAGCAGTATACCGTGTGGGTGGTATTGCAGTTCATCAGACTTTTAATTTTCTTAGGTTCCTTCATTCCTGGTACCTTATATTCCAGTGTTTTCTTGCTATTCTTACATGCCCTACATTTAAGACATGGGTAGAACCCTGCAAGTTTACCAAAATGTGGAACTTTACTATCACTGTCGCAGTGGCTTTGAACCAAAATATTGCGTAGGGATTTAGCTCGTCTAAAAGTGAGTAAGGGAGCTTTTGGCAGATCCTTCCCTATTGTTGGGTCTGATCTCAGGATGTGCCAATGCTTAGCAAAAATCTTTCTAATTGCTTCCGCATCCCCAGAGTGATCTGTAATCATCCTCAAGGTGTTTTTGGTACCTTCCGTTTGTTTTTTTCTTGCTTTACTCACACTGTTCTCATCTAGCAAGTTTTTTCTGGATTTCTTTTCTGCTTTAAGCATGGCTTCTTCTAGAGTCTCTTGCCGATAACCTCTCATTCTGAATCTGTTCATGCTCTCCCTTGCTGCTACTGTATAGTCACATGGACGTGTACAGTTCCTTTTAATTCTCAACAATTCCCCGTATGGGATACTTGTTATGGTTTTCCCCGGATAACAGCTACTTGCGTGTAATACGGAATTTCCTGCGGTTGGTTTCCTGTGCAACACAGTGCACAGTCTGCCTCCCTCAGGAAATACCTTGAGATCTAAAAATTCTACACTTTCTTTGCTCACCTCCCCTGTAAATTTCAGGTTTAGTGTATTCGTGTTGAGGATATCAATGTAATCCCTAGCTGATTGTTCGGTGCCTCTATAGATGATGAATAAGTCATCTATGTATCTACTCCAGCTCACAATTCTATTGATCCATTCTGTATTGTCCGCTTCTGCCCAGGCCACCTGCTCCTCCCACCAGCCCACGAAAAGGTTCGCGTAGCTGGGGGGCGAAGCAGGTGCCCATCGCAGTACCGCGTATCTGTTTGAAGAATTGGTCTTGGAAGAGGAATATATTGTTGCATACACAGAATTCAACAAATTCAATGATCATACTATTGTGTTCAAATAGACTTATAGATTTTCTTCCTAGAAACCATTTGATTGCCTCTAGTCCTTGGAGGTGGTCAATACTTGTGTATACACTCGAGATATCAAGTGTTATCATGACCATGCTGTCATCCCAGATCAGATCATCAATATTTTTTAAAAAGTCCTTAGTGTCTCTTGTGTACGAGGCCAGTTCTTTAACAAAATCAAAAAGAAAAAAGTCCACAAACCTTGACATATGTTCCGTCAAACTTCCTATCGATGAAACAATAGGGCGACCAGGTGGGCAAGTTGCATTCTTGTGTAGTTTCGGGGGATGGTAAAAAGTTGGTACGCGGGGATATTTGCACTCCAGATAGGCAAATTCCTCCTTGCTCAGCATTCCTCTATGATACCATCTATTCAATAATGATCTGTATGTGTTCACACTTTCTTCGAACACTTTTCTTGTCCATAGGTTTCACACATGTTATAGTTAGCTGGACATTTTACTGATAAAAAACCAATGAAATTCCCCCGTTATAGTTAGTGCAGGCAACTATAACTCACGCGACCGCAATCCTCTGCTGATGCTAATACTGTATTTAGACAATTATTTGCCCATGTCTTCTTCCATTAAATTTTAGCTATACATATATTACAAATATTTTTTTTTCATAAAGACACATATGTCATCAGCAGAGGATTGCGGTCGCGTGAGTTATAGTTGCCTGCACTAACTATAACGGGGGAATTTCATTGGTTTTTTATCAGTAAAATGTCCAGCT